>NC_043974.1:4297420-4329920 GCF_902148855.1 Sphaeramia orbicularis | reverse complement strand
GAAAAATGGACAAAATAGACTCAGACCACTAAGGGTTAATATTTGAATGTTTCTGCCAAGAGAAAGTACATTGTGCCAATTATTTTTATTTATTTATTTATTTTTAAATATAACTTGGTTAAATTATTTCAGGTTGTGTATTAGTAGATTTTGAACATTTTGAGCACAATTTCAACAATACCATGATAATAATGATAACCGTGATAATTTTGGTCACAATAACCGTGATATGAAATCATCCCAGATTTTTTTTTCTTTTCTTTTCTTTTCTTTTCTTTCAGAAGTCCACATCACAACAGTCACACCACATGCACATCTTACACACTCCACCACACACAGAACATTTACACAACCAGGATGGGACATTGATTTTTATTACTGACTGACATGTGTTTCTTTTGTATCTTAAACACCCCCCACCCACCCACACACACACACACACACACACACACACACACACACGCACACACGCACACACTAGGATAATGTAATGTATATATTGTATAATACTGTACATAAATCTCTTTGTCACTTGGTGTTGCTTCAACAAAGGTTAAAAAAACAAAAAAAAAAAACTTAAAGGAGTGATATTTTGCTTTTTTTAAATGGAAAAAAAAAATTGTGTGAGTGTTGCTGTTGACGGACATCTGTCCTTTCTGTCTCCAACTCCAAACACAAACCCAGAAGCCCATGACGGTCCTGATGTGTGTGTGAAAACAAGTGAAGGCTGAGGCTGCAGAGAGGACAAATGGAAGACGAGGCCTGGTGTTGGTGAACAGTTGTAGTTCTGGTGGAATGAACGGAGTGAAGAGCAGGACTGAGACTGAGGAGGTGGAGAACCACTGAACAGGGTGCAGGTGGATGGAAGGAAAAGGAGGAGTTAAGGCGGATTCAAACCAGGACACTGACTGTAGGAGGAGTTCTATGGAAGTCTGATGGTCAGCACAAGCCCAGGAAAACTGCAATATACGAAAGAAAGAGTTAGAATTTAGTCATTTATTAAGTTATTTATCAAAGGGATATGGGTGTCCTGAAACCTATTATCATTAGTAGTAGTATTTGTATTGGTATAAGTATTATTGTTGTTGTTGTTGTTGTTGTTGTTATTATTATTATTATTATTATTATTATTATTATTATTATTACCAGTTCTACTACTACTAATATACTTAAAGTAAATAAATGCTAAGCAGCTAAAAATAAAGTGTATTTAACTAAACTAATAGGTAAAAGTCTTAAAGGGTTTGTCCTGTGAGAAATAAAAAGATATTTGTGCTAATTTATAAAAAACGCCCGGATGCTCTGAACAGGACCTGATAAGAGGATGTTTGGTCACCCTAAACAGTAGCTTTTATGCTAAGCTACACAGAGTACAAAGATAAAGTCTTTATTCTTTGCCACCTGCAGACGCTGCACCGATCCTTCTGTCAATCTCACACTCCATCCTTCCCTCACTCATGAACAAGACCCCAAGATACTTAAACTCCTCCACTTGGGGCAAAGACTCCCCACTGACCTGGAGAGGGCAGACCATCTTTTTTTCCATTGAGAACCATGGCCTCGGATTTGGAGGTGCTGATCCTCATCCCGCTCGCTTCACACTCGGCTGCAAACCACCCCAGGGCACGCTGGAGGTCCAGGTTCGATGAGGCCAACAGGACAACATCATCTGCAAAAAGCAGAGATGAAATCCTGTGGTCCCCAAACCGGACCCCCTCTGGCCCCTGGCTGCACCTAGAAATTCTGTCCATAAAAATGAACAGAACCGACGACAGAAGGCAGCCCTGCCGGAGTCCAACATGCACCTGGAACAGGTCTGACTTACTGCCGGCGATGCGAACCAGGCTCCTGCTTCGGTCGTACAGAGACCAGACTGCCCTCAGCAGAGGGCCCCAGACCCCATACTCCTGAAGCACCCCCCACAAAATACCACAAGGGACACAGTCGAACGCCTTCTCCAAATCCACAAAACACATGTGGACCGGTTGGACGAACTCCCATGAACCCTCACACACCCGATGGAGGGTGTAGAACTGGTATTATTCATTCATTCAGTTTTAAAACTGTTCATTCCTCAAAGGGGTTATGGGTGTCCAGAAACCTATTATTATTATTATTATTATTATTATTATTATTATTATTATTATTATTATTATTATCATTATGATTATTATTTGTAGTTGTAGTAGTTGTCGTCGTGTTACCAGTACTGCTACTACTAATGGAACAAATGTAAATAAATGCTAAACAGCTAAAAATAAAGTGTATTTAACTAAACTAATAGGTAAAAGTCTTAAAGGGTTTGTCCTGTGAGAAATAATAAAAAGATATTTTTGCTAATTTATAAAAAACACCCAGATGCTCTGAACAGGACCTGAGAAGAGGATGTTTGGTTATCCTAAACAGTAGCTTTTATGCTAAGCTACACACGGTACACAGATAAAGTCTTTATTCTTTGCTACCTGACACTGTCATTGTGAAGTAGAAAGAAAGGGACAGTATGAAACCATAAAACTGCTAAATGGAATTACAGTCCTCCAATTTGAATTAAAATCATCCAAACTGAAATAAAATTGGTTTGAACTACTCAGTGTGAATCAACAGTAGTGACCACTCAGGTACCAGGCTTCTCATGTATTTGCTTGTTGTGATAAAAAAAAAAAAAAAAAAAAAAAAAAAAGCCCAAATGGATCACGCTTTAAAGTGACACAGAGCACACCCTTTGTGTTGACACTTGAATGAACACATAAAAGCTGTGAACACATCAGGGATCTGAACAAACAAGACAAATGGTGTTTTATTTGACTAGTCAATAAACTGGATTGGTTTGATTTAGTATTAACTCCATGGAATGGGCGTTTCCTTGTAGACAGTAGGCTGAGCATATATGCATTTCTTCAGTGACGCCCTGATTCAGCTTCACTCAAGTGATGCACATCAGCCAGAACATTCCAGGTAAAGGACATCCAAGGAAGGACAAAATAAACTGTCAGTGGAGGATCCTGGTATGTGACCTACGTGAAGTTGGCCCCCCACCCAACGAAAATCTCTGGATAAATGTTCTCATTTGTTTGTGCTTTGTTAGTGCTGGTTTGTGCAGTTGAAATTTTCGTTTGTGCTATTATAGTTATTGAGTTATTAACAATTCTTTTATAGGTCATTCAGAGGTCAGCCAGCCCCCCACTTGCTCCAAAATTAACCGAAATGGTGGCGTTTGTTTGTGCTTCGTTAGTGCTGGTTTGTGCAGTTAAAATTGTCGTTTGTGCTATTACGGTTTTATAGATATTACAAGATTTATTTTCAGCCAATGACGTCATGCAGCCCCCCACGTCCTCTAAATTGAGTGGAAATGTTTGCGTTTGTTTGTGCTAGTTAGTGCTGTTTAAAGTTTTGTTTGCATTGTTATGGTTTTATAGCTATTACATTTATTTTCAGCCAATGACGTTATGCCCCCCTACAAATTCACTCGAAATGATCCTTAATGTATTTTTACAGGAGCTCCATTTGCACTGGATTCCACATTGTTCTTACTCTGTTCATCACAGCTGTCACGATGGTCTAGGTTTTCTTCTGCAGAGTTAAGGTCATGTAATGTTCAAATAAAATAAAGTGTGTTTAATTCCCCAAGGAATAATCTGTTCAAGATCAGTTTTTAGGGAAGGAAAATAATTATTAACTTAAAAGTAATGAAACTAATTCATTTAGCTACAAAGTCATAAGTAACATAAATATATTTTAAATGAGTAATAAATGAAATGTAAGTTATTCCACTTTGTTAGTAACTTCACTGTTTGAAGGTGCATCCTAAAATACTCATCTTTGGTTTGATATTCTGTCCACTCTAGCTACCTGAAAAAACAATGCCTAATAAACCAATTAATACTAATCACTCAAATAATTACTGTTTAGCACAATAACCTAAAACAGCTGTTACCAAAAATATCATGTGTAGCCGAGCAGTTTGTCAAAACACAGCAACACAAATGTATAAGGACAACTGAACATTAAACAATAATATTGATCATATCCTTGCAGTTGTTTTCTACAGTCATAAAACAAGCAAAACACGTATAAATATTTACCTGGAGTTCTTGTTCAGGATGACATCCCAAGAGCTTGACTGGTTGACTGGAGGAGGAGTGAAAAACACACCCAAACAGACAGAACCAGGAGGAAAAAAGACGAGCGTGGACCTGTGGTGGAAAATTTACTTCTGTACTGCTGTCGTGACTGGGTTCATCTGGGTTCATCTTCTTTACTGTTGTCCATTATTCCTCTGTGTGTGATATTTACAACTGCATAACACCCTGCCTGGGAAGGGAGTTCTGGCCTTGATTGAAAACCCAAACACCTAAATGTCTGAATGTGTAGATAGAGGATGGCGCCTGCACTCCAGATAGGATCCAGGCAAGGTTAGGGTGAAGAGGTCACCATAACCTCTTCACAGTGCAGAGAGAGAGGTGTATGGAGTGGTACGATGTACGTCAGGAATGATGTCATGACTGAGGGGGTTGGATTTGGTTCCATATAATCTTTAGTTTTCTCTTGTTTAATCAGACTTCACTTACAGAGCTTCTCTGTGAATGACTTCTCAAATAAATGATCATTTATATTAACTCTAACTTTCTCTCCTCTTCTTTGAGTGAGTGGTCAGTTGAACATTTCCACAACAGACCACAGCATAACCTGTAGAATCTGTTTGTGCTTCTCGTGTCTTAAATGCATTTGAATGAACGGGAAACATGGACCAAACCATTTTTGCAGTTAACTTGGAGGGGGACGGGGTTAATGCTAACAGCTCAAACAAAACTTTAAACAGCACTAACTAGCACTAACGAAGCACAAACAAACGCAAACATCTCCACTCAATTTAGAGGAAGTGGGGGGCTGTGTGACGTCATCGGCTGAAAATAGATCTTGTAATATCTATAAAACTATAATAGCACCAACGCCAGTTTTAACGGCACTAACCAGCACTAACGAGGCACAAACAAACACCACTATTTCAGTTGATTTTGGAGCAAGTGGGGGGCTGTGTGACCTCTGAATGACCTATAAAAGAATTGTTAATAACTCAATAACTATAATAGCACAAACGACAGTTTCAACGGCACTAACCAGCACTAACGAAGCACTAACAAATGAGAATATTTATCCGGCGGTTTTCGTTGGGTGGGGGGCCAACGTCACGCAGGTTGTGATGTGTTATGGAAATTTTTCTCTGCTGCTGGTAAATAATGAAATAGAGACTACTGTTGGCCAACATGATTTTATTTCTTTGTCAAGGAAGGTCAGTTCTGCACACGAGCGGCGATTATGAAGAAAAGACAAAGAGCTTTTCACAAGATCCACCTTTTATAGGGGGAATCCCATTTACAAGTGGC
The DNA here is from genome assembly GCF_902148855.1 of Sphaeramia orbicularis. Taxonomy (NCBI): domain Eukaryota; kingdom Metazoa; phylum Chordata; class Actinopteri; order Kurtiformes; family Apogonidae; genus Sphaeramia; species Sphaeramia orbicularis. Next base: position 4,324,536 of record NC_043974.1, on the reverse strand, counting down.
ACCTCCAGTCTCTTCAATGGGCCTTTGGATTGAGTGATAGGGGGGTTTGGGTAAGGATATGGGAAAGTTATCAGGCAGTGGGGGGTATTCGAGAAAGTTAGCATAGAGTGGGGGAAGATTTAGAGGAAAGGATATGGGAACAGAGAAGGGAATTAGATAAAGAAGTTGAAATTCCATTACAATTCCCCCTTTTTGATTACTCATTAATCACACTAAACTAAACAAAAAATAATAATAATAAAATGGAAATTGAAAAGGGAACAACCACAGCTTAACCATCCAACACACTGATTCATATGGATTTAAAAATGCATCATCATTACGGTTGATTTTGGGAGGGAGAAAATGAAAAGAAAATAACAAAACAAAGCAAAGAAAACAGAATATTATTTACAAGAGTCATCATCAGAGTCCGAATCTGATTTAAGGTTGTGATGATCGGAGGTTGGATATTCAATTTCACACCAGTATGTTCCCTCATCCATAGATGTGACTTTGGAGATGGTGATGTGGACTCCATTAGAATCTGGAATTTTTGTCATTAAGAAATGGGGATCCTTGTTTGGAGCAAAAGTCTCACCAGTGGCAGCCACAATCGAGTGCCAGTCAGGTGGTCCACAGGGGTCTCTGCAGAAGTACTTGGCATAATGCGTGTGAGAGTGGAAGATAAGTTTGTGCACCATTGCAACATGTCATGAACTTTTCTACATTTTCTCTTAATTTCTTTAGTTGCACTGTACTGAGGGATCTGCCTTGAGGAAATTCAAATTTGTCTGACCATATCGATAGATACTCTACACAAGGAGACCATGTTTTTTTTTTAAATGGTAGGAACCCTTGAATTAAAATTTCAACTTGAATTGTTCCTGGTCCGAGGATACTAGCAGAGTCGACTGATACCCACGAGCGACAGCCCTCTCATCTCAGACTCATTGTTCACAGGCAGAGGTGGAAAAGGAATTTATTCCGGGGCATCCCCTCTGACATCCTCACAGACCATCTGCAGACTCTCAAAGTATCCCATCAAGTGAGTAGTTAGACCGGCAAGTATGATTGTTGTGGTTTTACCTGCATTTCACATTGCACAAACCATACACAATTGACATAATTTCTGTGCATGGATGGAAAAACCCCTGGTGAACCAGTGTTGGGTTATGGTGTCCATCATCCCCCCTTTTGACCCACCCAGAGATGTCTGTTTCTGCTGTCGTCAACATGAACACTGGGTACGCAAATGTCCCATGATAACACCATTAACTGCTGCAAACACGTCAGACTGAGGATGATGCAGTCAGAGGGAGATGGATTCCTGCTGACAAGCTGAACCAACCTGTGAAATTAAAGGAAGGTACTGCACCACACCCACACACACATGCATTAACATATGTTCAGAACACATCTGAACATTTCAAGAAGTTTCCACAATCAAAAAACAAATGTTGTATTCCTAGTTGACTCAGGGGCCACACACTCTGTGATAAAAGCCTTCGAGTTAAATCCAAAACCAAAACTAAGTGGAAATTATGTGCACTCTGTTGGTTCATCAGGTCAAACAATTAGAGAAAACACCACCATCCCACTTAGATGTGAGGTCCTTTAAAGTAACTGTAATTAAACCTCTTCTTAAAAAACCCAGCCTTGACCCTGCAGTTTTAGCTAACTATAGACCCATATCGAACCTTCTATTCATATCTAAGATTCTGGAGAAAATAGTAGCCAATCAGTTATGTGATTTCCTTCAAGCCAACAGTGTATTTGAGAACTTCAGTCAGGTTTTAGAGAACATCATGGCACAGAAACAGCACTGGTCAAAGTTACCAATGACCTTCTCACTGCTTCAGGGTCTGATTTCTATACTGGTTTTATTAGACCGTAGTGCGGCTTTCGATACTGTCGACCATCACATCCTTCTGCAACGTTTGGAACAATCAATTGGTATCAAAGGATCAGCATTAATGTGGTTCAAATCCTAATAGATCTAATAGATCGTTCTCACTTTGTTAACATTAATAATGAATCCTCTCAGTGCACTACAGTTAGTTATGGAGTACCTCAAGGCTCGGTTCTTGGACCAATACTGTTTATCCTATACATCCTATATCCTACACTTTAGGTAACTTAATAAGAAAACATTCCATCAACTTTCATTGCTACGCTGATGGTACCTAATTATATTTATCCATTAAACCTGATGAAGCCAATCAGCTATCCAAACTACAGGAGTGCATTAAAGAGATTAAAGATTGGATGACCAACATCTTTCTGCTGTTAAACTCAAACAAAACTGAAATCATTTTGTTTGGCCCAAAAACTGTTAGGAATGCTGTAATGCTGTAAGTACGGACCCTGAACCCAAATGCAGAAGTAGGAGGCAGATATAAAAGTTCACAGAGTTTATTTAGTACAGGTAGTACAGATAGGTAGGTAATGATGATAATTAACAAGCTCTTGAGGACAGCGGCCAGGGAGGTCCTCTTAGGATTCGTCCTCCGGGCTAAGGACACGTACCCTCGGTTCGGCTCAGCATTACGAGTCGACACCCCGACTAGGGAAGAGCAGAGGGAGGTCAGGGACGAAAACAGGTCATGCATGGGTAAGCAATCAGCCAGGCAACAGGACATAAGGGAAAGACAAAACTCACGTACCATATAGTCAGGTAAAAAAACCAGGAAGGCAGATGGAGGCAGACAAAAGCGACAGGGAGCAGGCAACAGGCAAAAACGGGATGACAAAACGGGTCAAAAACAGGTAATCAGACAAACAGACAGGATCAGAACGCTGGTAAGTAATCTACAAGAGAATACGAACTGGCGTCTGAACAGGGAAAGAGACAGGACTTAAATACACAAAAGGGAGGGAAGACAACGAGACACAGGTGGCACACATCAGGGCGGAGTCAGGTAATCAGGGAAAAGGTGAACACGATCAAGGAAGGGAAGAAAAGACAACAGACAAGACACATGAGGAAAAATTAACAAAATAAAACAGGAAATGACAGACAAACATGAAAACCAGACTAACGTCTGGTAGCAGGCTTCACAAATGCAGTGTCCAGCGAAGTAGTCACTGTGGATGGTGTTACCATGGAGACCAAAACCACTGCGAGGAATCTAGGCATTATTTTTGATCAGGATCTATCGTTTAGCTCTCACATAAAACAGATTTCTAGAATTACTTTCTTTCATCTGCGTAATATCACTAAAATTAGGCATATTTTAACACAGAACAATGCAGAAGAATTAGTCCATGCTTTTATTCCATCCAGACTAGATTATTGTAACTCACTTCTCTCAGGCTGTCCCAAACGTCCTTACAGACCCTTCAGCTAATCCAAAATGCTGCTGCACGTGTACTCACTAGAACCAGTATCAGAGACCAAATTTGTCCTGTGTTGGTTTCTCTGCACTGGCTCTGTAACGGGTACAACCGGAACCCAGATGCAGACCGACACAGAGGTAAGAGTTTGAAAAGCTTTTACTGAAGCTTAGCAGGAGTTCAATATTACAGTTCACAGTTTTAAACACAGTCACAAACACAGTCTCAGTAAACCAACAGGGGTTAGGCAAAGGGGGGCGTCGGGGACAGGCAGATAATCCAGGAACCGGAGAGACCGTAGAATCCAGAGGGGCAGTGACTGAAGACAGGGTCTGAGGCGGAAACAGGTCGATACCAGGCGGCGGTCAGAGAGACGTGGTCTAGGACGAAGGGCAGGTCAAGTACCAGGCGGCGGACGAAGAGACGTGGTCAGGGGCAAAGGGCAGGTTGAGTACCAGGGCACGGACGAAGAAGGCAAAACCAGGCAGACAGATCAGGCAGGGGATCAGGCGACGGGTTGGCAGGACAGGTCAGGGACGAACAGGATCAGGCACGGAGAATCAGGCAAGAACAACGCTGGAATGTTTCACACGGGGTAGAAAACAATCTGGCAACGACAGACATCAGAGCAGTGAATATATACACACCACCCCTAATGAGACGCAGGTGCGCTCATCAGGTGAATGGAATCATGATAATTAGGAGGTGTGTCAGGGTAAGAGGTCAGAGAGAGAAAAAAGCGGAGAAAACAGACAGATATGACAGGCTCCCTGTAAAAGCTAGGATAGACTTCAAAATACTCCTGCTCATCTACAAAGCCCTTCATGGCCAGGCACCTACTGATCTGAAAGAGCTTTGAGTTCCATACAATCCATCTACAGCACTACGCTCTCAACATGCAGGTGCACTGGTGGTCCCTAGAATCTCCAAAAGTAGGACAGGGGGCAGAGCCTTCAGCTATCAAGCTCCATGATTGTGGAACCACCTCCTGCCTCGGTCCGGGAGACAGACACCCTCTGTCTGTTTGAGACTAGGTTAAAAACGTTCCTTTTTGATGACTCTTATAGTTAGGGCAGGTCAGGCTGCTCTTAGTTCTGCTGCTATAGGCTTAGACTGCTGGAGACTCATCTGGATACACTGAGCTCTGCTCTGCTCCTCCTCCTCTATGACCTCCTCTCTGCTCCTCTTTCTCCCTGACCTTTTCTCTCCTAATTTTATCTTCTATTTACGCCCCAGTGAATTCATCTTACTGACTTGACCTCTTCCCTGGAGTCTCTGTGCTTTATTGCCTCACAGGATTTCCCTGGATCATCTCTGGACCTGCTGCTGTGGTCCTGCCTCTCTCCTCCTTCATCGTCATCACTCACTTATCCATATAGTTATGATAGTGTTTATTATATAGTTCCATAGATGGTAGAGGTTTCTATTGTTAGTACTGACTGTTGTAATGGTAGTATATCCACTGTTAGTACTTGTATTTGTAGTAGTAGTATATCCACTGTTAGTACTTGTATTTGTAGTAGTAGTATTCACAGTCATGGACCTTTGTTCTGGTTTCTAGTACTTCTACTAACACCAGCTGATCTACTTTTAACAGTTCTGGTTCAGTTTTCTGTGCATCAGTTCCATCCATGTGTCTCTCCCTACTTCCCCCCTCCCCCCCTCCCCCAGTCTCTCTCTATCTCTATTGCTCTCTCTTTTTTCTCCTCCTTTGCTCGCTCTCTTTAACCCCAACTGGTCAAGGCAGTCGTCCATCCTCCTCAGTCTGGCTCTGCTCCAGGTTTCTGCCGTTAAAGGGAAGTTTTTCCTTCCACTGTCACCAGTCACTAGTGTTTGCTCCTGGAGGATTCTGTTGGGTTTCTGTAAATTGGCTTAGAGTCTGGTTTTTCAACCAACTCTACATGTAAAGCATCATGAGAAAACTTTTGCTACATACGCTACATAAAAAACATTTGATTTGATTTGATTTACCTGTGAGCAGTGAGTCTGAGATGAGAGGGCTGTCGCTCATGGATATCAGTCGACTCTGCTAGTATCCTCGGACCAGGAACAATTGAAGTTGAAATTTTGATCTAAATTATCAGTCTTGAATCAAGGGTTCCTACCATTAAGAAAAAAAAAAAAGGTCTCCTTGCGTAGAGTATCTATCGATATGGTCAGACAAATTTGAATTTCCTTAAGGCAGATCCCTCAGTACATTGCAACCAAAGAAATTAAGGGAAAATTTAGAAATATTCATGACATGTTGCAATGGTGCAATGGTGCTGTGAAGATCGTTGAGAGAGCAACATGGGTCCATGGGCCGGTTTTCGAACCTTTGGCGGGCCAGATTTGAACTTTTGGTGGGCCGGTTTGGAACCTTTGGCGGGCTGGTTTTGGATCTTTGGCAGGGTGGTTTTGAACCTTTGGCAGGCTAGTTTGGAACTTTTGGTGGGCCGGTTTTGGACCTTTGGTGGGCCGGTTTTGGACCTTTGGCGGGTCGGTTTGGAACCTTGGTGGGCCGGTTTTGAACCTTTGGCAGGCCGGTTTGGAACCTCTGGCGGGCCAGTTTTGGAACCTTTGGCGGGGCGGTTTCAAACCTTTGGCGGGCCGGATTGGAACCTTTGGCGGGCCGTAGTGATGTGACGTTCATGAACGAATCGTATCTTTTGAACGGCTCTTTGAAATGAACGATGGGAACCGAGTATTTGTAAAGACTCACCAAAGGTTCCAAAGGTTTTAAATGAAGGGCTCGTTCATTTAAAAAAAAAAAAAATTAGTAGTATTTTTTTTTTTTTTTAAGGAGGGAGTGTCCGATTGCCTGTCAATTTAGCATCACTGGGGAGGTATTGGGCAGGAGGAGAATGTATTTAAGTAATTGCAGTGATTAATCACTGTTGTGTTTTGTGCAATTTTTTCCATATGTTTACACACATTTATTGTTCTTGTTTTGAAGAGAATAAAATGTTATTTCATAAGAAAGTGTTTTATTTTCTTCATCATTTTTAGGCTACAGACTAGTCCACATAATGTACAGAGATGTTTTTTTTTAAATTCCAGCATTTGCCTAATGTCACCTCTTATGTCATGTATTCCGCCCACACATTTGAATTAACTATTCTTTTTTAACATTGAGATAATATTTACTTCTGTGCCAATTAAACACCTTTAAAATGTAATGTCAGTCATCACATGTAGCCTATTTAGTCATTAAAACATTGGTGTTTCAAAATAATGCAAAAACCATAAAGGAGCCAGTCTTTTGAACAGCGCTTTTCAGTGAATGGCTCCCTTCAAAGAACCAAAAGTCCCATCAATAGCGTTCCGGATTGGAACCTTTAGCAGGCTGGTTTGGAACCTTTGGTGGGCCAGTTTTGGCCCCCAGGCCACATGTTTGACACATATGTGTTCCACAAACAGACTCAACAGGTCCAAAAACATCTGTCCTCTTGTCATTTCCCTGAACATATTGCTGGGTCTTGGTGAATATCACACATCAATGCCATTGAGCCTTTTTTCAGTCATGGTTTCATGTTTTCATCCATGTTTTCCATCTGTGTAACACACTGAAGCTGCTCTGCCTCTGCAGATATGGGCACCACTGCGGGAGTCCAGAAGGTGCGTTGACTTTACATTTGAAGTCGGAACATGGAGCTCTGTAAACGTACCATCCGAACTAAGCCCCTCCCAGTTTAAAAACTGGGACATCAGGGAACATGGAATTTGAAAAAAATTGAATAGTTATTGAAATAAAATGAAAACACCAACATTTGTGCTTGTAGATGCTTGATTTCAATGCTTTTCCAACTTCAAACCTCTGGTTTACGAGCACAACTGAATGCACCATTAGTCGCAGGCATGTCAGACAGCACAAACACCAGAATGTTCATGGATCAGCTGTGCATCGTTATTAAAGCTCTACCTACCGATGTGGCATTTCTCACAGCACTTAGTAAAAGTTTGAACATGAACAACCCGCCTCCCTCCAAAGCCCCGCCCCCTTCCCTCTGCCTGAGCTTTGAGGCTCCTCCTCCTCTCTCCTCCTCTAATCTGATGCGCGATGGAAATGGAGGAGGAAGCAGAGGTGGAGGTCCGGTCTGTTTTGGCGTGTCCGCGGACCCCTCCCTCAGTAATAAGATGCATCATCCACCTGCCGCGGGCCCGCAGCTCCTGTTCCATCAGTAGACCTGTTCCATCAGTAGACCTGTTCCATCAGTAGACCTGGTCTGTGCAGTACTGGGTCAGGGTCTTCACTGCAGTGCCCAGGGGATGGGCGCACGCACTGTGAACGCGCGGCCTCCGCAAATTTTCTGTGGACATTTGAAGTTTCATAGTCCATACAATTCTCATCCTACATCATCTTACATTGTGTGACACCAGGTACATGTACCTGTATGAGTCCCACCGTCAGAAAAGCTGAGCTTTATGCAGACCTGTTCAGTCCAGTACAGCTGACTTCCAGACTTTTATCTCCATCCTTCATTCATCAGACTCCTGTTTGTTCCCCTCAGTTGTCTTTCTGTTCATAAATCCGTTTAATCCCTTCCACATGTGCATGTCAGTTCTATCATACACATCCTAGACAGTAGACTGTGGTCAGTGACAGGAGGAGCAGCACCAGTGAAGTGTCAGATTCAGAGGGACACATATCAGATGTGAGACGGAGATAATGGATCGGATGCTGGACAGCGGTAATGGATGACTGACAGGAGGCTCAGTCAGGTTCGGCCAATTATTTCATTCAGACCGACTAAAATGATTGGTCAGACTTTTATTAGAAATATATGAGAATTAAACATTTTTGAGTTTCAATACCTGGTGGATTTCTTTTACATTTTAGTTTGACACACACTTATTAGGAGCATTTTAAGATGACAAAAGAAAAGTGTAAAAATGCCACATCATACGATATAGCTTCAACTGAGAATTATGTGGAGAATTGAACACCTTGCTTTCCCAGCTCAGCATGGATCTGCTCCAGGCTTCCACCTTCTGGAATTGGTGGATTGTAAACTGATCAATTTGGGGGGACGGATCGGATCACTATAAATCTGAGGGGGACGGATCAGGTCACTATAAATCTGAGGGGGACGGATCGGGTCACAAAAAAACTGGTGATTCGATTTGATTCAATGAAACACTAACATTTCACTCTTCTGCTTTGTATTTGTATTGCATTTGGACACTTTGCGTTGTTTCAAACGTACTATGTAAATAAACTTGACCTAGACTCAACCCAGAAAGGGTGTTGGAATGATGCAAGTGATCATTAGAGTATTTTCATGGAGCCTTTCCATTTCCTTTATTAATAATAATAATAATAATAATAATAACAATAATAATAATAATAATAATAATAATAATAATAATAATTAAAGCTGCAAGCAGCATTGGCCGTTCCGCCTCCCCCGCGATCCACCTCCCATGATCGTCGACACCTCAGCTCCACTCACACCTCTCCGTCCCCATACCAGTTCCCATCCTTTAGTGTCCGTCCTCCTTACATCTGTACAGAACACCAGCGACCCTCTGCTGAAACCACCATCACCTTTAAATGAGACTTTTATTTTGGAAACCCTACTGTGTGTATGTGCATTTGTTTTGTATGTGAGAGAAAGAATCAGTTAGAAAAATGAATTGAAACTGTATGAATAATTGAGGCAAAAAGTGATGATTTATCACATTTAAGGCTATTATTTTGGAAAAACGTTATTGTGTGAGTATGTGTGTCTGTGAGAAAGAGTACTTTTGAATGAAGAAACATTGTACAAACAGTTGAGCGTTTGGTGATAAAAATGAAAAGAAGTTGTGTAATAGACATTATGTATTATTTTTAATAGGGGTTTTATTTTGAAAAAATTTAGTCCGTGTACTTTGTAATATGTGCAAAATGTCCAATATCCACAATATAATGCAGCAAAATGTGTTTTAAAATGTGAGAGGGGGAGAGAAGAGGAAAAAAAAAAAAAAAAATATATATATATATATATATATATATATATATATATATATATATATATATCTTTGGACAGCCTGGGATTTGAACAAGGGTCCTCCTGTTCCACAGGCAGCAAGTATAACCACTGCACTATACAGAGACACTTTTACACCTGCACCAGTAAGACTTTCATAGGGATTTTGTTATTGTGAAAAGTGAAACAAAATGTAGTCTTCAAAAAATCGCCATTATTCCATAACCGTAGGTCGTATCTGAAAAATTCTTTCACTTTTGGATTCTGCAGACTTGTGGAAAGTTAATGAGGTATAACTTTTATGTCAAAAGCCTGACATGAATAAGTAGTAATTGCAGAAACGTAGAGTAACTTTCAAAGGCAGATTGCCAACTTCCTGTTGGAGTTAGCTCATGAGTGTCAGTGTATGATTTGTCGGCTCAATCAGACCAACATTTTGGCATTTGTTTCATGTTTCTGTCACATTCCTACTGGCCACTAGGGCTGATTTTGTGTGTTTTTTAGTACAAAGGTGACGCTACAGAGTCCATTTTGGCACCCAAGGGGTTAATTTTGATATTGAATCAAAGTATTCACCAGCCATGACATACATGGTAAATTTGGTGAGTTTTGGAGCATGTTAAGGGGGTCAAATGGCAGTCTAAAGAGGAAAAAGTATGAAAATAAACAAATTACTATAAATCAATAACCGTACATCCGATCTCAAAAATTGTTGCATGTGAGCGTTGTGCTGAGTCCCCTGAACGCATAGGTATGTCACATGTGGGGAAAGTGAAAAATGAGTTCCAAATATCACAACTTTGCGGGCTTTTAAAAAAAAAACTAAGACAGTTCTGGAAAAAGTGCAAAGTAACTTTTTTGAGGAGGGTTCACTCTATCTTTTGGTGCTATTTAGAAGTCAATACGACAAACGGTGTCATCGGAGTTAGTTTTAAAAATTTTATTTTGAAAGGCATATTGCAAACTTCCTGCTGGTGATAGCTCATAGGTGTCAGCGCGTGATTTGTTGGGCTCGATTAAAGGAAGGTTTTGGCATTGGTTTTGTGTGTCTACGACATTCCCACTGGAAGTTTGCAATTTGAGCATTTTATATTGAAAGGCAAATTCTGAACTTCCTGTTGGAGTTAGGTCAGTGTCAGCATGTGATTTGTCAGGCTCGATGAGACGAAAATTTTGGCGTTTGTTTCATGTTTCTACGACATTCCTACTGGCCGCTAGGGCCGTTTTTGTGTATCTAGGGGGCGCTAGAGAGCTCATTTTGGCACCTATGGGGTTAATTTTTATATTTTATCAAATTTTTCGCCAGACCTGACGTGTGTGCCAAATTTGGTGAGTTTTCGAGCATGTTTAGGGGGTCAAAATCCAGGTGAAAGGAGCGGAATAAGAATAATAATATAAAAACGCACGAAAAACAATAGGGCCTTGCCTCTCACACAGTGAGAGGGCCTTACATTTCGGTTTGGTCCCTAAAAAAAAAAACATAATAAGAATCCGAGCAAGAACAATATAGTCGTTTCTATGGCAACCACATATCTGGCCTTATTTGAAAGCTCTCGAGGTCCCCCACATGTCTGTGGGGTCAGATGTCACATGTTGTGCACTTACAGCCACGTGACTGACCCCGACTGGGCGTGTCCCATTGACTCCCATTCATTCTGAGCAGGTGTAAATATGCGACTTGTGCAGATGTCATGTACATCTTCGGAAAGGTCTCAGTGCCGTGAATGTGAACATGGGTGAGAGTGGTGACAGTGGCGAAAGGTGACCACATCACTGGCGATTTCGTCCCCATGCGCCCACTGCAGACTCAATAGGCCCTGCGCCGGCTTTACTCGGCTCGGGCCTAATAATAATAATAATATGTTTTATTTGTATTGCACTTTACATTTTTATCTAAAAACCTCAAAGTGCTACTGGCCGGGTACAATAAAAATGATTAAAAGGGAAGTCAGAGAATAAAAATAGAAAGTAAGTAAGACAGATAAAAACTGTTTGAAACAAAAAAAAACAGTTAAAACAGGTGAAGCATGCACAGACGTGTGGAGATCATAGATATGATTTCCTGAATAAAAAGGTGTTCATCCTTTTTTTAAAAGTGTCCTCCACAGTCTGTGGGGTTTGGAGGTGGTCAGGCAGGACGTTCCACAGACGGGGAGCAGCCTCAGCCAAAGCCCTGTCACCCATGGTTTTGAGCTTTGTCCTGTGGGGGGGCACAGACAGTGGGATTGCTTTGCTTTAACACAGCTGGTAGACATACCAGGACTCTCCACTGACAGTTTATTTTGTCCTTCCTTGAATGTCCTTTACCTGGAATGTTCTGGCTGATGTGCATCTTTTGAGTGAAACTGAATCAGGGCGTCACTGAAGAAATGCATATATGCTCAGCCTACTGTCTACAAGGAAACGCCCATTCCATGGAGTTAATACTAAATCAAACCAATCCAGTTTATTGACTAGTCAAATAAAACACCACCTGTCTTGTTTGTTCAGATCCCTGATGTGTTCACAGCTTTTATGTGTTCATTCAAGTGTCAACACAAAGGGTGTGCTCTGTGTCACTTTAAAGCTTTTTTTTTTTTTTTTTTTTTTTAATCACAACAAGCAAATACATGAGAAGCCTGGTACCTGAGTGGTCACTACTGTTGATTCACACCGAGTAGTTCAAACCAATTTTATTTCAGTTTGGATGATTTTAATTCAAATTGGAGGACTGTAATTCCATTTAATAGTTTTATGGTTTCATACTGTCCCTTTCTTTTTACTTCACAATGACAGTGTTCAGGTAGCAAAGAATAAAGACTTTATCTTTGTACTGTGTGTAGCTTAGCATAAAAGCTACTAATTAGGGTCCTGTTCAGAGCATCCAGGCATTTTTTATAAATTAGCAAAAATATCTTTTTATTATTTCTCACAGGACAAACCCTTTAAAACTTTTACCTATTAGTTTGGGTTAAATACACTTTATTTTTTAGCTGCTTAGCATTTATTTACCTTTGGTACATTAGTAGTAGCAGTTCTGGTAACACGACGACAACTACTACAACTACTACTACTACTACTACTAATAATAATAATAATAATAATAATAATAATAATAATAGGTTTCTGGACACCCATAACCCCTTTGAGGAATGAACAGTTTTAAAATTGAATGAATGAATAATACCAGTTCTACACCCTCCATCGGGTGTGTGAGGGTTCATGGGAGTTCGTCCAACCGGTCCACATGTGTTTTGTGGATTTGGAGAAGGCGTTCGACTGTGTCCCTTGTGGTATTTTGTGGGGGGTGCTTCAGGAGTATGGGGTCTGGGGCCCTCTGCTGAGGGCAGTCTGGTCTCTGTACAACTGAAGTAAGTCAGACCTGTTCCAGGTGCATGTTGGACTCCGGCAGGGCTGCCTTCTGTCGTCGGTTCTGTTCATTTTTATGGACAGAATTTCTAGGCGCAGCCAGGGGCCAGAGGGGGTCCGGTTTGGGGACCACAGGATTTCATCTCTGCTTTTTGCAGATGACGTTGTCCTGTTGGCCTCATCGAACCTGGACCTCCAGCGTGCCCTGGGGCGGTTTGCAGCCGAGTGTGAAGCGAGCAGGATGAGGATCAGCACCTCCAAATCCGAGGCCATGGTTCTCAACAGGAAAAAGGTGGTCTGCCCTCTCCAGGTCAGTGGGGAGTCTTTGCCCCAAGTGGAGGAGTTTAAGTATCTTGGGGTCTTGTTCATGAGTGAGGGAAGGATGGAGTGTGAGATTGACAGACGGATCGGTGCAGCGTCTGCAGTGATGTAGTCGTTGTATCGGTCTGTTGTGGTGAAGAAGGAGCTGAGCCGAGAGGCCAAGCTCTCGATTTACTGATCAGTCTACGTTCCAACCCTCACCTATGGTCATGAGCTTTGGGTCAGGACTGAAAGGACAAGATCTCAGTGGTCCAAATGACTTTCCTCCATAGGGTGGCTGGTGCACCCTTAGAGATAGGGGGAGGAGTTCAGTCACCAGGGAGGAGCTCGGAGTAGAGCCGCTGCTCCTCCACATCCAGAGGGGCCAGCTGAGGTGGCTCAGGCATCTGTTTCGGATGCCTCCTGGATGCCTCCCTGGGGAGGTTTTTTGGGCATGTCCCACTGGGAGGAGACCTCAGGGAAGACCCAGGACACGCTGGAGAGACTATGTCTCTGGGCTGGACTGGGAACACCTCAGGGTCCCCCAGGAAGATCTGGAGGAGGGACGTCTGGGCATCCCTGCTTAGACTGTTGCCCCCGCGACCCGGCCCCGTATAAGCAGTAGAAAATGGATGGATGAATGATAAATATTTCTTCAATATATTTGAGTTTTACTGGGGCTGTGGTGAGTATAAGACTTCCACAGAACTTACAGATACAAATACAGACAACTTTATTACTTCCCAAAGGGGCAATTTAGTTCAAGCAGTTCCTGAACATAGAAGAACACACCAACGACAATGACATCAAACAGAAGACAACAGACAGGAGTCCAACACGTCAAAGACAACACATCAGTACAGAACCAAGGACACAAGGGCCAAAGGACTAAAAAGGACTAAAAAGGACTGAAAAGAGACAACTCACTGGCACTGAAACCACAGGCCACTCCTCCTACAGTCAGTGTCCTGGTTTGACTGCGCCTCAACTCCTCCTTTTCCTTCCATCCACCTGCACCCTGTTCAGTGGTTCTCCACCTCCTCAGTCTCAGTCCTGCTCTTCACTCCATTCATTCCACCAGAACTACAACTGTTCACCAACACTAGGCGTTGTCTTCCATTTGTCCTCTGTCCAGCCTCAGTCTTCACTTGTTTTCACACACACATCAGGACCGTCATGGCCTTCTGGGTTTGTGTTTGGAGTTGGAGACAGAAAGGACAGATGTCCGTCAACAGCAGCACTCACACAAATGTAGTGACAGCAGATCCATAATCAGGATACTAGTTCCACCACTGCTGCACATCCACCAGCCTTTAACAGTCTGGAGCTGTGATGATCATTTTTAAGCACTAATGTGACGTCCACATGCCTGTTCCTTTGTAAATTTAATTCAATCTGTTTTTATCATTCTTTCTTTTTTAAGACCATTAAAGATGTCTGTTTCTCACAACTGACCAGGGGTGGCTTCTCATGTGGACGAAGTGGGCCATCGCCCAGGGGGGCATTTCATGAGGGGCGCTGCGAAACGAGCTCTTAAAAAACATTGAGTCAATCTATCACAGTGTGTCAGGGAATTGACACAATAGCGCCCCCTCTGTTGTGCAGGTGCTCCTTCCTGCTGCAATGATACCATCCAGCGTGTGCACAGAAGCGGCGAGAGAAGGAGAAGGGGGAGGGGGAGGGGGAGGGGGAGGGACAGTTCACCTGTGGGTCTGTCAGGTGTCCAATTTAGAAAAGCAGAAGAGGAGAAACAGGCAGTAGATAAAGGTGTGCAGATGTTCTGTCCATATGACTGTGCATGTGATGAAAGCAGGGCTAAGGTGACTTCAGCAGGTTCTGTTAGGTTTGTTAGCTTTTGCTCTGATGCTTTCTCTGCTTTAATACAACTATATTCCAGTTGAACTGAACTAACAAACATCATATAATTTCACCATAATAATGTGTAGCACATCAAGACTGTTAGTGCTACAAGTTGAGTTAATATTTCTGTTGATCATTTGGGTTAATGTCGTCAGGTCCTGTCCTGTAATTAGCTAATGGAATTTACAAAGCAGTAGTTTCAAAGATGAACATTTGTTAATTTCTAAAGCTCTGTTTGGTGATAAAGGTAGTTAATATCTGAACAGGTCATCACTGAAAGTGTGACCTGTTCCTAAGAGTTAGAGGAACAGTGTTTAAGGACAGACACTAATAACAGGTTTATTTACATGGACAGTTCATGGATGTTTTGTTTCAGGTTCTCAGTTATATTTACTGCCTTTTGATGCAGTTTCAGGGACACTTCTAAAATATCTTGGATCATTCATCCCATGCCACTGGCCAGGATGAGCTGCCATCAGCCCCCTCAGATAAACAGGCCTCTGGAATGAGCGGGATATCTGAGGAACAGACACCGTCTGTGTCCACAGACAGTGTGTCCATCTGTGTCCACAGAGACAGAGTGTCCATCTGTCTCCACAGAGACAGTGTGTCCATCTGTGTCCACAGACAGTGTGTCCATCTGTGTCCACAGAGACAGTGTGTTCGTCTGTGTCCACAGACAGTGTGTCCGTCTGCGTCCACAGACAGTGTGTCCGTCTGCATCCACAGACAGTGTGTCCGTCTGCGTCCACAGACAGTGTGTCCGTCTGTGTCCACAGACAGTGTGTCCATCTGTGTCCACAGAGACAGTGTGTCCGTCTGTGTCCACAGACAGTGTGTCCATCTGTGTCCACAGACAGTGTGTCCATCTGTGTCCACAGAGACAGTGTGTCCATCTGCGTCCACAGACAGTGTGTCCATCTGCGTCCACAGACAGTGTGTCCATCTGCGTCCACAGAGACAGTGTGTCCACTAGTGTCTGATACTGTGGCTGAATACTGCTTTGCGTCTGCTTCTCCCCAGCAGGAGGATCCTTCAGGTGGGTTTGTTTTCCTGCCAACATTTTGAGCAGACAACAGTGATTTTATGTGATTTTAATCTTTCTGATCATGTCTGAGTAGGCTTATGTGTTCTGTTCCAGTGTTTTGTGCTCATATGCTCTCCAACAGAAATGTCTGCAGCTGAACCTCCACTGAGTCCCACTGCTGAGCAGGAGCCTGTCAGCTGACCCTGATAACTGGCCCTCATTGGCCCTTTGCAGACGGCCAAGTAAGGCCACACCTGACTTTGTTTTCTGTAGGACTGAAAGTGATGGGAGAAGTTTCCACCACCAAGATTTTAAGAAGACATTGGTTAGTGGTGAAAAAATAGAAGTTGAACAAGTTCAGGAACGGCAAGTTGGAAACATGGGAGCCCTTTACTCACATCACATGACAGTAGGCTCTTGTCAGGGTATTATCTATTTAATTTAAATTCTGTTATTTTTTCCCTGTTACTTTTTCTATATTTTGAGATGTCCTTGTGCACAGATAATGACATCACAGTTTGCTCAACCCTGTTGTGTGTTTTTTTGCTTTTGTTTGTTTGTTTGTTTGTTTGTTTGGGGGGGGGGGGGGGGGGGGGGGGGTCATTGAAGTTAGAACCGCCACTGCACCTGACTTGCATCATTAAAATGAGATTAAAAAAAACTAAAATCTTTTGGAAGAAAACACATTCATACTTGTCATGTGGTTTTCTATAATAAGATACAAACATACAAATGAATATTGAAGCTGTGAAGCAGATGTAAAGGTTTTATTATTTTTACACTAAGTCTGTGTGATGTCACTATCAGAAGAATATATGACATTATTGTTTGGTAAAAACTGTAAAAACTGTGTAAGTCTATCTGTGTTTTTCACACACTCAGCAAACACCATCATTAATTAGATCAATCCACATGAAATGTAACACTATGAAGGCCATGTTCACATGATTCCGACAGATGGTGATCACTTCCCCACCCACCCGGCTCATGAACTGTTTGACCCCCTCCCCTCAGGGAAGAGGCTGCGGAGCATTAAAGCCAGAACCCCCAGGCTCAGATGCAGCTTCTTCCCAGAGGCTGTCAGACTGGTGACCTCCATGAAAAACTGATGCACTACTGCTGATCCTGCTGCTGCTGAAATACACTGCTGTTTTTATTCTGGTTTAACATGCTGCTAATTTTTTTAATCCTGCACTGAAGTATTTATTTATGTATATTTATTCATTATTATTTTTTAGATTTTTACTGTTATTATCAGATTTTATTATTATTATCTTTAATATAGGTTTCATTTTATAGGATTTTACCATGTACATTGCTGGACCTGAGAACTGATTTCGTTTCATGTATACACTACATGTAATGACAATAAAGTGAACCTTGAACCTTCAGAATGTTTGACAAGTATTTTCATTCCTCGGTAAATATTCCTGGAACTTGAATGTGAATGTGAGCAGGTTAAACACACATCAGTGATGACATGAACCTGAATCCTGGGGTTGGTGAATTAAAACACACACACTAAAACTGAAGTTCAGTTTGTCAGCTCAGTGTTTATTCTTGTTATTTGTCCTTTTTGCTCACTTCATGTACTTCCAAGGAAACACTCAATGTTGTATTTATGAGTGAAAATGATCTGTGTACATGTGTGTTCATGTTTGCCCTCTGGGTGTACACTGTCAGAACGTGTGTCCGCAGTTCCTGATAATTTTGTCAATGGCATGTGCCATACCAGTATATAAGAAGTGGAGTTTGTGTAGTTGAGCACCTCAGACTGAAGCTCCAGGCTGACACTGAGAAGACACAAGAGAAGGAAATCTGCAGCAGGTTTGGCATCCACTGTGGAATTCAAACTGCACTAATACTCACATCCACACAACTAACATGTGTTTGTCTGAACTGAAGGTCTTCATCTGGGACATCTGCATCATCTGCATCGTTGTCGTCGTCATGAAGTTGCTGGTTGTGTTTCTCCTCGTTGGAACCATGATGGTCCTGTCAGAGGGTACTGATGAGTCGGACTGATCCTCCATGTGTTTGTGTGACTGGACACACACTCACATGTGCACACACACATTTAATGTGTTTAGACTTTAACACAAATAACAAATGTCAACTGGTATCAACCTGTAGGTTTTCCAGAACCAGAGCCTGGACCTGAGGCCAAACCAACTGAAGGAAGTGGGTGCATTTTTCTACTTTTTGTAATATATTGAATTGAATTGAATTGAATTGAATTGATTTTCATCAGAACACTGTGCATGACAGATGAGTGCTTTGATAAGTGTCTGAAATGACATGGATGTAATTCTGTTTGGAATGTGTGTGACTGTGAACACAGACACACAGCAGAACAATGGGAATGGAATCAAATGTCTGTATTTATCCACTTTTTCTGTCTCTAATTTGTTAACGTATTCATCCTTTTTACAAAACCAAGGTGAACCTGAGACAGAATCAGCAGATGAAGACGGTAATCTTCTGTTATTTTTTCAGACTTTTGCTCAGTCACATTATAAACAGTTTATCCCACACACAACAAAGGTTCACCTTTAAAACAGTTCTGCTGCTACAGTTTGGTCTGTATTTGTCATCTGCAGAGAACAGTGTTGTAAAGAGAGCAGCAGGATGCCCCTTTGATTGGATAGGATTCAGAAATGACGTTCAGGTATTCAACAGGATCTGAATGGAAAATGCTTCTCAACGTTATCTTTTGTGTTTTTGTTTTGTTCTTCTTATGTGGTTTTATTTATTTTCTACATTTTAGACTTTTACACAATAGTTTTCCATTGGCTTTGCTCTTCTTTTATTCCATATACATATATTTTGTATTTGGTCTGTAACGGTCCACATACCGAACCGAACCGTTTCAGTTCACACCTGTTCAGTTCAGTACACAGCTGGACCCAAACCGCACAGTATGTTGACAAAAAGAAAAAGGAAGGAAAGACGTTGTTCGATGCGGAACTTTAAATCCGCGCAAGTTCCACAAGGACATATTGAAGGAGCGCACATTGACCCAAAATATGAAATAGCAGCTGATATAAGGAAAAAAAAAACAATAAATATGATTTGAACCTGGAAGGAAGAGACTGAAGACCCTCCACCATCATTACAGTCTGTTTGGATCAGTTCAGGTTCAGGTGAAAGACAACGACGAGGACAGAGACGCTGATAAGACGAACGTTGTTTACTGTATGAACTATGGTAGTTCTGAAACACTTACACTAGCTCTGTCTGTCTGTCTGTCTGTCTGTCTGTGTCTGTCTGTCTGTCTGTCTGTGTCTGTCTGTCTGTCTGTCTGTGTCTGTCTGTCTGTCTGTCTGTCTGTCTGTGTCTGTCTGTCTGTCTGTCTGTCTCACACACACAAATATACAAATACACAAAGTGGCCTAAACAGTTTGTTAGCTGTCCTAAAATTAATAATTTGGTTAATTTTGTTTTCAATGTTGCTCTTAAGTTTGTTTAAACAGAACACCAGTTTGCCCTCTTGTTAATGCGGAATTTTTTTGTTGTTATTTTTATGCAGAATGTGAACTGACAGAACTGTGATTAGATTTTTGTTGTTTGTTCAAAACTACCTTTCAGTGAAAAGTGCAATACTAATGTTTAAAATACATTTAGTAATATTTTATTTATTTCATTTTCTGTGATTTATAGCAGCAGAATTATATTATTCCTGTTTTTCTATATTCTATTGTCTCCAAAAATTGAGGGGAAAATGTTCAAAAAGTCACAATAAATGCATTAAAGACATTTTAAGGGGTTTTCTACCGAATCGAAAAAAAAAAAAAAAAAAAAAAACGAACTGTGGCCCTCAAAACCAAAAACGTACCGAACCAAAAATTCTGTGTACCGTTACAGGCCTATCAGTGAAGCAACCATTTATAAACAGCCACACTGATGAACTGTTTCAGACCAGTGCCTGCATCCTTCAAACATGAATCTCCCACTGTTGATTTTGCTGTTCTGTGGCTTAACTGTGGCCCAGGATGTTCATGAAAATGTCACAGAAAAGACTGAAACACAACCTTTTTTCCCATCTGATATGTGTGATCTCCAGAGAAAGATTGGTGCCATGAAAGAACGACTGGCAGCTTTGGCAAACAGACTGAAGAACAGCGAGAAACTGATTGAAGACCTGAAAAGCAAAGGTAAATTCAAAGTTTTCTTCTCATTCGCTGAGCTTAATGGTGTGGACCTGCTATAGCGGCAGCCCTCGGCTCTGTCGGTACCTTTTGTGTAGATATTGTGCATTTTATCATCATACAACTGATGTAGTTGCAGCAGGTGAGCTGTTAATTGAGTAAATTACAGTGTCATGTCCCATGTGTGGTCATCCATCATGTTAATGCAGACTGAGATCATTGTCCTTTTATTTATGGATGTAGTCTTTAATGGTAATACGTAGTAAAAATGTTTCACAAAGTCCAATCGTAAAACCAGTGGTGGGCTGTGTATTTCACACCTACACCTTCAGTGGTGTTCAACTGATTTAATCCACCTTTATGTATATATATATATATATATATATATATATATATATATATATATATATATATATATATATATATACTATCAGTACTATAAAAAAACACAGTATAACAGAACATTGACATTGTCTCCTTCCACTACAGCCACAGCTGCTCCACATACATCATCTCAATCATCAATATTTACCTCCGCCAAGGAGGTTATGTTTTTGCCCGGGTTTGTTTGTCTGTCAGTTTGTTTGTCTGTCCGTTAGTGTGCAACATAACTCAAAAAGTTATGGACAGATTTGGATGAAATTTTCAGGGTTTGTTGGAAATGGGATAAGGAAGAAATGATTAAATTTTGGTGGTGATCGGGGGTGGGGGGGGCCCACGGGGGGGGGGGGGGGGGGGGGCACTGATCAGCCTTGGCGGAGGTCTGCGCTCTCCGAGTGCTTCTAGTTACCAAATAAAATGACAAAAATATAGATGCTAATAAAAAACACAATATTATATCACCAAAACTACTGCTTAGGCAGATTCCTTTCCCCCGCCAACACATGATGGTGGAAATATGAGTGGACAAATGACCAAACGACCACCTTGGTCGCACAAGAGAAAAGCTACAAAATAAATAGAATCAGCTATTGGGAATTATTTTATACATCTGGAACATCACAGAACATTTACAATTAAAGCTGCAAGCAGCAGTGATGATTTATCACATTTAAGGCTATTATTTAGGAAAAACCCTATTGTGTGAGCATGTGTGTCTGTGAGAAAGAGTACTTTTGAATGAAGAAACATTGTACAAACAGTTGAGCGTTTGGTGATAACAATGAAAAGAAGTTATGTAATAGACATTATGTATTATTTTTAATAGAGGTTTTATTTTGAAAACATTTACTCCGTGTACTTTGTAATGTGTGCAAAATGTTCAATATCCACAACATAATGCAGCAAAACCTGTTTTAAAATGTGAGGGGGGAGGAAAAAAAAAAAAAAAAAGAAAAGCAGTGCCCTGCCCAGGGTTTGAACCCATGGCTCCTGCACTATAGCCCAGTGCTCTAGCCACTAGTTCATTGTGAGACAGAAACAGGGATGCACTGGTAGTCCTTATATAGGGATTTTGTCATTATTAAAAGTGAAAACTAAACATACTCTTCAAAAAATCGCCATAATTCCATAACCGTAGGTCGTATCTGAAAAATTCTTTCACTTTTGGATTCTGCAGACTTGTGGGAATTTCATGAGGTATAACTTTGTGTCAAAAGTCTGAAATGAATAAGCAGTAATTGCAGAAACGTAGAGTAACTTTCAAAGGCAGATTGCTAACTTCCTGTTGGAGTTAGCTCATTAGTGTCAGTGTATGATTTGTCGGCTCAATCAGACCAACATTTTGGCATTTGTTTCATGTTTCTGTCACATTCCTACTGGCCGCTAGAGCTGATTTTGTGTGTTTTTTAGTACATAGGTGGCGCTACAGAGTCCATTTTGGCACCCAAGGGGTTAATTTTGATATTGAATCAAAGTGTTCACCAGCCATGACATACATGGCAAATTTGGTGAGTTTTGGAGCATGTTAAGGGGGTCAAATGGCAGTCTAAAGTAGAAAAAGTATGAAAATAAACAAATTGTTATAAATCAATAACCGTACATCCTATCTCCAAAATTTTTGCATGTGAGCGTTGTGGTGAGTCCCATGAAGGCGTAGATATGTCACATGTGGGGAAAAACTCCAAAGTGAAAAATGAGTTCCAAACATCGCAAGTTTGCGGGCTTGTAAAAAAAAAAAACTAAGACAGTTCTGGAAAAAGTACAAGATCACTTTTTTGAGGAGGGTTCACTCTATCTTTTGGTGCTATTTAGAAGTCAATACAACAAACGGTGTCATCGGAGTTAGTTTGGAAAATTTTATTTTGAAAGGCATATTGCGAACTTCCTGTTGGAGTTAGGTTAGGGGCTTCAGTGTATCATTTGTAGTGCTTGATCCAACAAACATTTTGGCACTGGTTCCATGTCTCTACACCATTCCTACTGGCCACTAGGGCTGTTTTTGTTTTTTTCACATAGGTGGTGATAGAGAGCCCATTTTTGCACCTATGGGGTTAATTTTTTCATTTTATCAAATTTTTCGCCAGGCCTGACATGTGTGCCAAATTTGGTGAGTTTTTGAGCATGTTTAGGGGGTCAAAATCCAGTTCAAAGTGATGGCGGAAAAAATAAAATTATAAGAAAAAACGAACGAATAACAATAGGGCTTTGCTTGCAGGCAAGGCCTCTCACTGTGTGAGAGGGCCTTACCTTTCAGCTTGGTCCCTAAAAATACAAGGTGTAAATGTAGGTCAGTGATTCTGTTTCTTTAGGCCAGTAAAGGCTTTGTTTAAGAACATCATGGTCTCCACAGGAAGCATGGAACAACAGTGTATTTAGTCACATGTAGTGGTGAAGCTGCAGGTTGGAATGATCTGGATACTCCTCACCGTACGCTCTGCTATGATGACTGTTTCACAGAGCCTGTGTTTGCTTTGTCGACTTTGAAAATAGGAATATGATATATCCTTTATGCAGTTAGAGCCTTTGAAATCTCCATAAACCTGACACACTGAAATCTTTAAGCTCTTAATTTCACACATCTTATTTTATTTTTGTAATTCTTTAACTATTTTTCACTCATTCTTTTGTATCCAGAAAAAAGGGACATCATTTTCAGTGCAGCTACAGATGGAAGTGGATCATTCGGACCCTTCAACACAGACAAAACCTTAGTATATCAAAGTGTGAAAACTAACATTGGCAATGCCTACAACCAACACACAGGTAAAAACAGATGTGTAGCCTAAGCAGTGTAAAGACAGGACACGACTGTTTCATGTTGGTGTTGATGAATATTCAGATCTACTGCTGTGGTCACAGTAGATCCCTCCCAGTCTGTCACATTATCACACTGCAAAAAAAGGATTATCTGACTTGGATAAATTGGCTTGAATTTGGAATATTTATGCTAAAAGATCTTTTTTTTTTTAGATTGAATTATTTATTGAGACTTAATCTTGTTAAGATTATTTGACTTGTTCCAAGAATTTTCATCTGGAGCTGAACCACTCAGATATTACAACTCATTTTAAGCAATATTTATTGAAAAACAAGCAACACTGATGAGGATGGCAGACACTGAAACTGTTTGCCCTGAAGAAATTTGTACTTGTTTTATGCAGTTTTACCGATACGTGACTATTGAGTCATAACATCTTCATAAGACCATATCTATCTATCTATCTATCTATCTATCTATCTATCTATCTATCTATCTATCTATCTATCTATCTATCTATCTATCTATCTATCTATCTATCTATCTATCTATCTTTTCAGTGCTTTCAAATGATTACAATTTTTAATCAGATTAATCACAGGGTTGCTGTGGATTCATTTTGATTAATCACGATTAAATATTCATTTTTAATTTATATGAATCACATTTCATATATAGATTTTTTTTTTTTAAATTTAGTATGAAGGCTTGAAACAAGTATTTTCTGCTTAAAATACTAACTTCAGCATTCTATAATCCTCAGATAATATTTTCTTATTTTAAGAAAACTAGATCAGTGCAATTTTCTAACTGCACTGGCACATCATTTTACTTAAAATAAGACATTTTAACCCAATAGTGACTTAGTTTTACTATTTTTGTACATTCCTTTTTTGCAGTGATAACAGTTAAACTGAACCTTTAGGTCAAAGCAAATCTGTATCACTGAACAGTGATAGTAATTAATCAATAAAGAACTAATTAAGTAATTAATCAGTAAATAACTGAACATGAAAATAAGTGTAAATCTAGGTGGGAGGGAATTTTATTTTCTGACCTCTACCGTTCCCTCACTCAGTATTTTCGGTGTAGAACCCATATGAGTTATCGGCACCAAATTGTGCCAGTCCAATAGTTTGTCGAAGGTCCTGTCTCTACACAGAATACTTGCATTGTTTACATGGTGATTTTGTTGATGATTACATTGTGTACAAAAGCATTTTCTAACAAAGATGCAAGGATTCCCTAAAACTCATCAGTCTGTTTCCACATTTTGTTTCCACAGGTGTGTTTACTACCCCCGTTTCAGGCACTTACTACTTTACCTTCTTTTACCATGCACTAGGAGGTCACCCAGCACATCTCTTTCTCCAAAAAAATGGTCACGTTGTTGCACAAACCTATGATCACAAATCGCAGCATGATGGGGCTGATAATGGAGGCAATGCAGTAATTCTACAGCTGCAAAAAGGGGACCAAGTGTTTGTGCGCTTGGGTGCACACGCACACATTTGGGCACCTCATCACTATACTACCTTCAGTGGTTTTCTGATTCATTAAGTTTAACCCATAAAGACCCAGAGTTACTTTTGTGGCACTTCCCAAATTAATTTTTCTCTTTATTTGACCTTTCTTAAGTGATTTAACACAATTTATAATAATACTGTTCTCTAGAAGAGAGCAGACAGGTTTCTGAGCTGTTCTGCTGTTTCTGCCTCTCCCACTCTGCTGGAATGATGACAGTTGTGTGTCTCACCTTCATTCCATCTGTGCCAGAAGAGTGGATTACTGAGCAAACACAGAGGCATGAACTGAAATCACAGTCAGCGATGTGTGTTTGTATCTAAAGCCTGCACATCGGTCTGTCTGTGTCATCAGTCTCATAGATAAACTGGTGACTTGATATTTGAAATCAAACCTGTATTTCTTTTCTTTTCTCGCTGTAACCCTACACATGGAAAGAAGCGACAAGTCAAATGTGAACTGCAGGTGGACTGCTTTAGGACCTGGTGTCTCATAAAAGAGCAGATTGAACGGTTCTGAAAAGATGCTTTTAGCTCAACTTCATTCTGATTCTGTTCTTCTTCAATCATGCATGAATAAAAAGATTTAAGCATTGAAACAAGATGGTTTCTGAGTTTTCATTACATCATTTTAACAGGAATAATTCATGATCTCAACAGAACGTGCTTGAAACCACGTTAGAATTCTATTTTGAAGCAGAATATTTCTAAAAGTACATCATGGAAGTATTGAAAGAACAAAAAACAAGTATTTTCACAGTTACACTTCAGTTTTACTCAATAGTGACAGTGAATGAACAAACTGGTTCAAAAGAAATATGAGATTGACCTGTGACTGAAGATCCATGAATACAAGGATGAAAGTGTCAGAGTCACTGAGTTGGTCTGAAATATTATGGACTGGTAGAAGGTGTTGGGATGGACGTCTGACAGGAGCAGTTGGGGAGAAAGAGAGAGGGTAAAGGAAGAGAAAAAGAATGACAGAGAGAGAGAGAGAGAGAGAGAGAGACTGGGGGAGAAAGGGGGGGCGGGGGGACACATGGATGCAAATGATGAAACTGAACTAGAACTGTCAAAAGTAGATCAGCTGGTGTTTGTGTAATTACTAAAAACCACAACAAAGGTCCATAACTGTTAGTACTACTACTAGGGTGCATCATTCCCCAAACCAAAAAATAATTTTCAAAAATCAGTTTGTCTCTATTCTAAATTTGTTCCAATGCAGCTCCTAAAGTTTATGACCAAATTTCAAGCTATTCTGACATTATCTAATGGG
Source organism: Sphaeramia orbicularis (assembly GCF_902148855.1). Classification (NCBI taxonomy): domain Eukaryota; kingdom Metazoa; phylum Chordata; class Actinopteri; order Kurtiformes; family Apogonidae; genus Sphaeramia; species Sphaeramia orbicularis. The sequence goes on along the minus strand of NC_043974.1, from coordinate 4,298,649 downwards.
TCCACCATGCAAATGAAAATTTTACTGATGAAGAATCGAACGAGAAAATATATTTGAGATTTTATTGCAAAAAGACCCCGCTGCTGTCGGTCGAAATTGAGAAGCACTATGGAGCGCTGAGTGACAATGTGAAGGAATTACAACGGGTGGTGACGCAGTCGGGGGACATGTGTACCAGACCTGGCCGGACGGGCTGCAGACTCGTACAAGAAGTTGGATTACATCGCGGGCCAAACCGCAGAGGGGCCGAGAGCCAGTGTAGAAGGGCTCCTTCAGTCTGCAGGACTGACAGAGAAAGTAGACGAACTGTGTAGAGACCTCACTGCTCGGAAGTAAGAAATGCTGAGGCCAGGTATAACAAAATGTAAGTTATATTAAATTAATGCAGAAATCAAGTTTCCCCCACGGCCTACATTGTCTCCCCTGGGAGTTGAGAAGCAGCCGGATTCTTCTCTAATCTATTCCCCCTATTTAGTTTTCATGTAATTGACGACTGTTAAACTCTCACACTTGAAAGCAGTATAACCCCCAACTATGTGTGATTTGATAAAGGTTTAGTTCATTGATCCAGTTCCAGGAAACCACACCCTGGGCTATAGTCAGCATATACTGTATACAAGATGATGTCATCCGATCATCTGGAATTTCCTTTTCTTTGTAGCAAAAGCTGTTCAAACTACTTGCAGTGTGTGCACAATTTTAGAGTTCCTCAGCATTTTATTGAACTGCCACCAGTCTCTGAACACATCCATATTTGGCTTAAGAAAAGCGCACATTTGAGCTCGATAACTAAAAATTTGGTCTCACACAGACATTTCATTTGATAGTACAAAATGGAAACTGAAGATGACAAACAGGGTAGTGCTCCATGTCCAGATTTAGGAGCTGTAGCTGAGTCCAATGAAACAAGAAATTCAGAATCTGGAGCTCCACCAAACACAAGACCACATGTGACCGGACAGTCTTCATCAGTGTTCGGCCTAGGAGAAGGAAGAACAGACACTGACGCTATAATCACTGGTTCCAGGCTGCCAACATGTCGTCAAGTCTTGAGATGCATGATGTGGCATGTACAAGATGGTACCACAGAGAAGACAAAAAAGTGGGATTCTGCAAAGGTGGTTTTCGGGAAAATATTGGAGTTCTACGAAAAGGCAAATATCCCAGTTATTTCGGAGCAAAAGGCCTGTGAAAAAATTATTAAACTTCTCGATGACAATGCAAAGCTC
>NC_043974.1:4289920-4292420 GCF_902148855.1 Sphaeramia orbicularis | reverse complement strand
TGCCCCCCATCAAACTCATGGCCCAGCTGTTCTGATACACATTGTGAATAGACAGAAGGTTTCCTTTCATGGACAGGCAGTGATTCTGCAGAGAACACAGACAGAATATGTGGATATGGAAGAAAAGAAGAGCAATGTCAATGAAAAACTATTGTGAAAAAGTCTAAAACATAGAAAATAAATACAACCACATTAGAAGAACAAAACAAAAACACAAAAGGTAACGTTGAGAAGCATTTTCCATTCAGATCCTGTTGAATACCTGAGCATCAGTCCACTTCATTGGTGCATTCACAATCAAACAGCGACGTCCAAATTGTGTCCAACCAAAGGGGCATCCTGCTGCTCTCTTGACAACACTGTTCTCTGCAGACGACAAATACAGACCAAACTGTAGCAGCAGAACTGTTTTAAAGGTGAACCTTTGTTGTGTGTGGGATAAACTGTTTATAATGTGACTGAGCAAAAGTCTGAAAAAATAACAGAAGATTACTGTCTTCATCTGGTGATTCTGTCTCAGGTTCACCTTGGTTTTGTAAAAAGGATGAATACGTTAACAAATCAGAGACAGAAAAAGTGGATAAATACAGACATTTGATTCCATTCCCATTGTTCTGCTGTGTGTCTGTGTTCACAGTCACACACATTCCAAACAGAATTACATCCATGTCATTTCAGACACTTATCAAAGCACTCATCTGTCATGCACAGTGTTCTGATGAATATCAATTCAATTCAATATATTACAAAAAGTAGAAAAATGCACCCACTTCCTTCAGTTGGTTTGGCCTCAGGTCCAGGCTCTGGTTCTGGAAAACCTACAGGTTGATACCAGTTGACATTTGTTATTTGTGTTAAAGTCTAAACACATTAAATGTGTGTGTGCACATGTGAGTGTGTGTCCAGTCACACAAACACATGGAGGATCAGTCCGACTCATCAGTACCCTCTGACAGGACCATCATGGTTCCAACGAGGAGAAACACAACCAGCAACTTCATGATGATGATGATGCAGATGATGCAGATGTCCCAGATGAAGACCTTCAGTTCAGACAAACACATGTTAGTTGTGTGGATGTGAGTATTAGTGCAGTTTGAATTCCACAGTGGATGCCAAATCTGCTGCAGATTTCCTTCTCTTGTGTCTTCTCAGTGTCAGCCTGGAGCTTCAGTCTGAGGTGTTCAACTACACAAAGTCCACTTCTTATATACTGCTGTTGTGTGTGAAGTAACCAGGAACTGTGGACACACCAGAGGCAATTTCTCACAGACTGCAAGGGAAGCTCGACTTCCCCTAAAATTAATCAAATTAAATGGTCAAATATGTACAGTTGTGTTGACATTTCATTGACTACAAATGTGTTACAACTCATTCATCTCACAGACCAGTTCGTTCAGAATCAGCTTTATCACAAATCAACGGATCTGATGTTGTTCACTTCTCATACATTAGTGCTTTTCAATTATTTTCTGTTATGTCCCCGCTCGGAAGAAGAAAACATTTTGCACCCCCCACTCTCCACCACGACTATAAATAGTATCATTTGTCTACAAAATTGTTATAAGTGCACCTCTGCATAACATTGTATCCTTATTAACATTAAAGAAAACAAAAAAGAAAAAAGAAAGAAATATAGATCAACATACAACAAAGAATAACTTTATTAACATTGTTTTTTAGTCTGTAACAGAAAAGATTTAAAGTGCATGAATTTGCCTGAAATTAAAAAAAAAAAAAAAAATTAAATCCTTACTTAAAATATAAACATTTTTTGACCAACTAATTGAACCATTTGATAATGAAAAATAGAATTAAATAAAATCAATAAATAATAATAAAACTCAAATTGATCAGCAACATTAACTCAGGAGCACAATATATAAAACACTTTAACCTACAAAATAAAAATGAATAAAACAATTTGTGCTGATTTTTGATTTTTTTTTTTTTTTTTTTTTTATCAAAATGAGGAAGTCAGGGTTAATGGCTACAATGAGCATGTTTTGCAGTGCACAGCTTTTCAAAGCAGGGTTTGAAGCATGATACTGCAACTCTCAGCTCCTGCTCAGTGTTTAACTGGGACCTGTACTTGGTCTTCAGTGCAGCAACAGCAGAGAAGCCAGTCTCACAAAGATAAGATGTTGCAAAAGGAAGAAGAATGCCCATAGCCTTCTGCCCTAAGAGTGGATACTGCCTGTCTACACTCAGCCAGAATTCATCCAGTGTCTGTGATGTGAACCTCAGTCTCAATGTGGAGTCAGACGTCATGTCAATGAACTGGGGCCTCATGTACAAAGCGTGCGTACACACAAAAACTTGGCGTACGCCCTTTTCCACGCTCACGTTCAGATGTATAAAGAGTGAAATGATCGTGGAAATGTGTGGTCCTCCACGCCAACTCCATAGCTGGCGTACGCACGTTTCTAGTGTTTTGGAACCATTGGAGACACTTAGAGGTGACACTGAGAAACTGTTAATAATGTGAAAAAGGTCATTC